>NW_022884408.1:1112500-1162258 GCF_011952205.1 Bombus bifarius | reverse complement strand
AATGCGTTATAACGTTATACCATATAACGTAATACGTTATAACGTTATACCATATAACGTAATACGTTATAACGTAATGCCATATAACGTAATTCGTTATAACGTTATTCCATATAACGTAACACGTTATAACGTTATACCATATAACGTAATACGTTATAACGTAATACCATATAACGTAATACGTTATAACGTTATACCATATAATAATACGTAACGTTATACCATATAACGTTATACCATATAACGTAATACGTGATACGTAATACCATATAACGCATTACGTTAACGTTATACCATATAACGTAATACGTTATAACGTTAACGTTATACATATAACGTAATACGTGATAACGTAATACCATATAACGTAATACGTTATAACGATAACGTAATACCATATAACGTAATACGTTATAACGTTATACCATATAACGTAATACGTTATGACGTTATACCATATAACGTAATACGTTATAACGTAATACCATATAACGTAATACGTTATAACGTTATACCATATAACGTAATACGTTATAACGTTAAACCATATGTTACGCCGCGCGACTCTCTGCCTGGCCCAGGTCACACACCGCGGGCCAGACGGACACCAGATGTCCGCTCTTCCGTACGGCGTACCCTCAATAGCCTAAGTACCCGTCATAAACCCGAGTAATTTGCTCGTTAAGGTCCTTCAGACCCAACAAATGTCCTTTTCTAAATCAGTTTCTAAAGACTATTGTTTACTACGGCTTGGCAAGGGAAAGTTGGGTTTTTCCACGTACGATGCTTCCTAATAACAACTTTCTATCAAGGGCAGCTAAGACCCTTCCTAATCCACCAACCTTCGTTTAACCAATTAAAAACGAAGCCTATTCCCTCACTCTCCTAAATAACATCGGCTCCAACAAATCCGATGGTCCCGTGCGCTGGAGGGACCGATCCTTAGCCTTCCACCGAGACAGCATCGTCTCCCAACGGCACTGATTTCACATCCTTCGAACGGTCAACATCCTTCGAGCGGGTATACACTCCCGCAGATCAGTCACTCACTCATCTCGTACATACGCACCAGTGTAACTATCCTCGTTATAAGTTGTGGAATAAACGGTGAAATATAACTTACTATACTGTGTCATATTCATTCAACCACCTCTGTTATCTTAACCGAAACAGGGGAACGACTACTTCGCGGCGTCGATTCACCGAATCGTAGCGAGAATTTACGCCTCTCGCTGACGCGTTTTCCTCGCGACCGCGTCTCTCCGCGATCGGTCGTAACATATGTTGCAGCCAAGGGTGACTTCAGGGAGAAGTCCGTGACACGCGACTTGTTCGGTGTGGCGCTCTGTGAACTCAGCAGAGAATCGTTGAGATCAGATAGAATGTTCTGTAAATTACCGATACCATTTGAGTGATTAGTCATGGTATTAATAATGAGGCAATGATTCTGAGTAGGGCCAATTGCAGGCGTAGCACATCTCTGAGGTGGCGAAGGAGGAGTCTTCGCGTTACGTCTCGAAGTGTGACTGTCCGATGCAATGTTTCTAATCTCGGGTGGTGCAGATGACGTGATGTAAGAGAGATGATTGGACGTCGATACGTTGTGTTGGACGTCCATCGTAGAAGTATTGCCCGAAGAAACACTGCCCCTGGATGGTTTGAGCACAGTGGATTTCGAAGCCTTTACAGTAGGTTTCGACTCGACGTTGACCTTGTTGCTATCCTGGATGGGATTCAACCCGTTACTATCTAGGTTGTGGGCTGCGGTTAAAGAGTCATGAACGTTCGATGCTAATGTGGTTGTCGTCGGGCCGCGTTTAGGTGACACGTTGCGAGTGTGATGCGATGAGCTTCGCGTGTCATGCGATGGGATCGGTGGTCTCTGGAACCTGCTAGGAGTTTTGTTGCTGCATTCCGGAGGTTTTGGATTCGCTACTCTCTTGGAGGCATCCGTTGAGGAAGAATTAAGTTCGATGAGAGCGCTCAATCGTACTACCAGATCCACATAGACATCGAGTAAGTCCACAGGTGCGATGTCGTCGAGCTCAAGTAATTGGTCGTTGACAATGTTAAACCGTTTCCAAATGTCGTCCACTTGTTTTCGATAAGTTCTTAAGGTGGCCTTGTAGTGCTGACCAGACTGTTCGTATTCGTCGAGTGATTTCGATACGGCCTGGAATTGGTCGCTTAGGTTGCTTCGCTCCCGATGCAAGGAGGTGATTTTCTCTGCGTTTCCGGTTGCCATTGTTTGTTAGATAAGTGGAATGGTTATAACTTACTTCTGTTGAAGATTGTCCAGTTGCGGCAGGAGGTTGCGTGGTTGCGTTTTAACCACCGAATTTTACCTCTTCAAGGGTGACGATCCTTGACGTTACTGACCTCGCTGGGGGGTAACGCTTCCGCTGCTGGTTATGTTGGATTCACGTGGCACTGTATGCTAGTGGGTGTCACTGGTATGCGCTTTTCACTTGACGCGTGATGCGGCTTTGAGGATCGAATGATTCGACCGGTTACGTGTCCACACTTTTCACTTGTCACTGAATCCGGCTCGAAGGACCATGTTTTTTCGACCAATCGCGGGGAGACGTAATCGCGAGGAGAGACGTCAACGGGGGTCGTAAATCCCCGTTACGATTATAACAATCGACACCACGAATTGATCGATCCCCTGATTTCCGTTGAGATAATAGGGGTGATTGAGGTTGTATAACCCTGTGATTCACAGAATTATAAATTATATGTTTCCAGCACTTAGATTACACTGACGGAGAGAAATAAGTAATTAACAGCTTGTCGCACGAAGCTAAGATAGATATGTGCGTTAGAGCAGGGCTCTTATAAGTGGATTCAATGTATTAGTGGACGTAGCACTATGAGATATTTAGGAGAGGAAATGTATGCTCGACAATACCGAGACCGACTCTCGCGTTATGCTTAGACTGCCCCGTTGGGCATTAGCGTATACTTAGTAGTTGACTTTTCCAACGATGTAGAAGAAGTGAAGCTGAGTGACGATGCTGTATCCGAGGAAAGCTAAGGATGGGTGTGTCTAGCGCACGGGACCATCGGATTTGTTGGTGCCGATGTTATTTAGGAGAGTGAGGGAATAGGCTTCGTTTTTAATTGGTTAAACGAAGGGTCTTAACTGCCCTCGACAGAAAGTGGTTAGTGGGAGGAAAGTTGCAGCGCACGTGAGAAAACTAACTTTCCCTTGTCCCGCCGTGGTAGACAATAGTCTTTAGAAATGCTTCGGACACAGATGTTTGTTTGTTTTGAAGGACCTTAGCAGGCAAGTGACTCGGGTTTATGACGGGTGCTTAAGGATATTGAGGGTACGCCGTACGGAAAAGCGGACATCTGGTGTCCGTCTGGCCCGCGGTGTGTGACCTGGGCCAGGCAGAGAGGCCCGGCGTAACACCATATAACGTAATACGTTATAACGTAATACCATATAACGTAATAAGTTATAACGTTATACCATATAACGTAATACGTGATAACGTTATACCATATAACGTAATACGTTAAAACGTTATACCATATAACGTAATACGTTATAACGTTATACCATATAACGTAATACGTGATAACGTAATACCATATAACGTAATACGTTATGACGTTATACCATATAACGTAATACGTTATAACGTAATACCATATAACGTAATACGTTATAACGTAATACCATATAACGTAATACGTGATAACGTTATACCATATAACGTAATACGTTATAATACCGTATAACGTAATACGTGATTATACCATATAACGTAATACGTTAAAACGTTATACCATATAACGTAATACGTTATAACGTTATACCATATAACGTAATACGTTATAACGTTATACCATATAACGTAAAACGTCATTTCGTTATACCATATAACGTAATACGTTATAACGTAATACCATATAACGTAATACGTTATAACGTTATACCATATAACGTAATACGTTATAACGTTAATACCATATAACGTAATACGTTAAAACGTTATACCATATAACGTAATACGTTATAACGTTATACCATATAACGTAATACGATAACGTAATACCATATAACGTAATACGTTATGACGTTATACCATATAACGTAATACGTTATAACGTAATACATATAACGTAATACGTTATAACGAAATACTACGTAATACGTTATAACGTTATACCATATAACGTAATACGTTATAACGTTAAACCATACACCGTAATACGTTATAACGTAATACCATATAACGTAATACGTTATAACGTTATACCATATAACGTAATACGTGATAACGTTATACCATATAACGTAATACGTTAAAACGTTATACCATATAACGTAATACGTTATAACGTTATACCATATAACGTAATACGTGATAACGTAATACCATATAACGTAATACGTTATGACGTTATACCATATAACGTAATACGTTATAACGTAATACCATATAACGTAATACGTTATGACGTTATACCATATAACGTAATACGTTATAACGTTAAACCATACACCGTAATACGTTATAACGTAATACCATATAACGTAATACGTTAAAACGTTATACCATATAACGTAAAACGTCATTTCGTTATACCATATAACGTAATACGTTATAACATAATACCATATAACGTAATACGTTATAACGTTATACCATATAACGTAATACGTTATAACGGTATACCATATAACGTAATACGTGATAACGTTATACCATATAACGTAATACGTTAAAACGTTATACCATATAACGTAATACGTTATAACGTTATACCATATAACGTAATACGTGATAACGTAATAGAATATAACGTAATACGTTATGACGTTATACCATATAACGTAATACGTTATAACGTAATACCATATAACGTAATACGTTATGACGTTATACCATATAACGTAATACGTTATAACGTAATACCATATAACGTAATACGTTATAACGTAATACCATATAACGTAATACGTGATAACGTTATACCATATAACGTAATACGTAAAGACGTTATAGCATATAACGTAATACGTTATAACGTAATACCATATAACGTAATACGTTATAACGTTATACCATATAACGTAATACGTTATAACGTTAAACCATATAACGTAATACGTTATAACGTAATACCATATAACGTAATACGTTATAACGTTATACCATATAACGTAATACGTGATAACGTTATACCATATAACGTAATACGTTATAACGTTATACCATATAACGTAATACGTGATAACTTATACCATATAACGTAATACGTTAAAACGTTATACCATATAACGTAATACGTTATAACGTTATACCATATAACGTAATACGTGATAACGTTATACCATATAACGTAATACGTTAAAACGTTATACCATATAACGTAATACGTTATAACGTTATACCATATAACGTAATACGTGATAACGTAATACCATATAACGTAATACGTTATGACGTTATACCATATAACGTAATACGTTATAACGTAATACCATATAACGTAATACGTTATGACGTTATACCATATAACGTAATACGTTATAACGTTAAACCATACACCGTAATACGTTATAACGTAATACCATATAACGTAATACGTTAAAACGTTATACCATATAACGTAAAACGTCATTTCGTTATACCATATAACGTAATACGTTATAACATAATACCATATAACGTAATACGTTATAACGTTATACCATATAACGTAATACGTTAAAAAGTTATACCATATAACGTAATACGTTATAACGTTATACCATATAACGTAATACGTGATAACGTAATACCATATAACGTAATACGTTATGAAGTTATACCATATAACGTAATACGTTACAACGTAATACCATATAACGTAATACGTTATAACGTAATACCATATAACGTAATACGTTATAACGTTATACCATATAACGTAATACGTTATAACGTTATACCATATAACGTAAAACGTCATTTCACTAAACCATATAACGTAATTCGTTATAACGTTATACCATATAACGTAATACGTTATAACGTAATACCATATAACGTAAAACGTCATTTCGTTATACCATATAACGTAATACGGTATAATGTTATTCCATATAACGTAATACGTTATAACGTAATAACATATAACGTAATACGTTATAACGTTATACCATATAACGTAATACGTGATAACGTTATACCATATAACGTAATACGTTAAAACGTTATACCATATAACGTAATACGTTATAACGTTATACCATATAACGTAATACGTTATAACGTTATACCATATAACGTAATACGTGATAACGTTATACCATATAACGTAATACGTTAAAACGTTATACCATATAACGTAATACGTTATAACGTTATACCATATAACGTAATACGTGATAACGTAATACCATATAACGAAATACGTTACGACGTTATACCATATAACGTAATACGTTATAACGTAATACCATATAACGTAATACGTTATAACGTTATACCATATAACGTAATACGTTATAACGTTAAACCATACACCGTAATACGTTATAACGTAATACCATATAACGTAATACGTTAAAACGTTATACCATATAACGTAAAACGTCATTTCGTTATACCATATAACGTAATACGTTATAACGTAATACCATATAACGTAATACGTTATAACGTTATACCATATAACGTAATACGTTATAACGTTATACCATATAACGTAATACGTGATAACGTTATACCATATAACGTAATACGTTAAAACGTTATACCATATAACTTAATACGTTATAACGTTATACCATATAACGTAATACGTGATAACGTAATAGAATATAACGTAATACGTTATGACGTTATACCATATAACGTAATACGTTATAACGTAATACCATATAACGTAATACGTTATAACGTTATACCATATAACGTAATACGTTATAACGTAATGCCATATAACGTAATTCGTTATAACGTTATACCATATAACGTAATACGTTATAACGTTATACCATATAACGTAATACGTTATAACGTTATACCATATAACGTAATACGTGATAACGTAATACCATATAACGTAATACGTTATGACGTTATACCATATAACGTAATACGTTATAACGTAATACCATATAACGTAATACGTTATAACGTAATACCATATAACGTAAAACGTCATTTCGTTATACCATATAACGTAATACGTTATAACGTAATACCATATAACGTAATACGTTATAACGGCGTAATACCATACCTCAACGTAATACGTGATAAGCATACCATATAATACGTTAAAACGTTATACCATATAACGTAACCGTTTATAACGTTATACCATATAATACGTGACGTAACGTTATACCATATAACGTAATACGTGATAACGTTATACCATATAACGTAATACGTTATGACGTTATACCATATAACGTAATACGTTATAACGTTAAACCATACACCGTAATACGTTATAACGTAATACCATATAACGTAATACGTTACAACGTAATACCATATAACGTAATACGTTATAACGTTATACCATATAACGTAATACGTTATAACGTTAAACCATACACCGTAATACGTTATAACGTAATACCATATAACGTAATACGTTATAACGTAATACCATATAACGTAATACGTTATAACGTAATACCATATAACGTAAAACGTCATTTCGTTATACCATATAACGTAATACGTTATAACGTAATACCATATAACGTAATACGTTATAACGTTATACCATATAACGTAATACGTGATAACGTTATACCATATAACGTAATACGTTAAAACGTTATACCATATAACGTAATACGTTATAACGTTATACCATATAACGTAATACGTGATAACGTAATACCATATAACGTAATACGTTATGACGTTATACCATATAACGTAATACGTTATAACGTAATACCATATAACGTAATACGTTATAACGTTATACCATATAACGTAATACGTTATAACGTTAAACCATATACCGTAATACGTTATAACGTAATACCATATAACGTAATACGTTATAACGTAATACCATATAACGTAATACGTTATAACGTAATACCATATAACGTAATACGTTATAACGTCATACCATATAACGTAATACGTGATAACGTTAAACCATATACCGTAATACGTTATAACGTAATACCATATAACGTAATACGTTATAACGTTATACCATATAACGTAATACGTTATAACGTAATACCATATAACGTAATACGTTATAACGTAATACCATATAACGTAAAACGTCATTTCGTTATACCATATAACGTAACACGTTATAACGTAATACCATATAACGTAATACGTTATAACGTTATACCATATAACGTAATACGTGATAACGTTATACCATATAACGTAATACGTTAAAACGTTATACCATATAACGTAAAACGTCATTTCGTTATACCATATAACGTAATACGTTATAACGTAATACCATATAACGTAATACGTTATAACGTTATACCATATAACGTAATACGTTATAACGTTATACCATATAACGTAATACGTTATAACGTTATACCATATAACGTAATACGTGATAACGTTATACCATATAACGTAATACGTTATAACGTTATACCATATAACGTAATACGTTATAACGTTATACCATATAACGTAATACGTGATAACGTAATACCATATAACGTAATACGTTATGACGTTATACCATATAACGTAATACGTTATAACGTAATACCATATAACGTAATACCATATAACGTAATACGTGATAACGTTATACCATATAACGTAATACGTTATGACGTTATAGCATATAACGTAATACGTTATAACGTAATACCATATAACGTAATACGTTATAACGTTATACCATATAACGTAATACGTTATAACGTTATACCATATAACGTAATACGTTATAACGTAATACCATATAACGTAAAACGTCATTTCGTTATACCATATAACGTAATACGTTATAACGTTATACCATATAACGTAATACGTTATAACGTTAAACCATACACCGTAATACGTTATAACGTAATACCATATAACGTAATACGTTATAACGCTATACCATATAACGTAATACGTGATAACGTTATACCATATAACGTAATACGTTAAAACGTTATACCATATAACGTAATACGTTATAACGTTATACCATATAACGTAATACGTGATAACGTAATACCATATAACGTAATACGTTATGACGTTATACCATATAACGTAATACGTTATAACGTAATACCATATAACGTAATACGTTATGACGTTATACCATATAACGTAATACGTTATAACGTTAAACCATACACCGTAATACGTTATAACGTAATACCATATAACGTAATACGTTAAAACGTTATACCATATAACGTAAAACGTCATTTCGTTATACCATATAACGTAATACGTTATAACATAATACCATATAACGTAATACGTTATAACGTTATACCATATAACGTAATACGTTATAACGGTATACCATATAACGTAATACGTGATAACGTTATACCATATAACGTAATTCGTTAAAACGTTATACCATATAACGTAATACGTTATAACGTTATACCATATAACGTAATACGTGATAACGTTATACCATATAACGTAATACGTTATAACGTAATACCATATAACGTAATACGTTACAACGTAATACCATATAACGTAATACGTTATAACGTTATACCATATAACGTAATACGTGATAACGTAATACCATATAACGTAATACGTTATGACGTTATACTGCATATAACGTATACGTTATAACGTTAAACCATATAACGTAATACGTTATAACGTAATACCATACAGCATGTACGTTATAACGTTATACCGCTATAACGTAATACGTGATAACGTTATACCATATAACGTAATACACGTTAAAACGTTATACCATATAACGTAATACGTTATAACGTAATACCATATAACGTAATACGTTATAACGTTATACCATACAACGTAATACGTTATAACGTTATACCATATAACGTAATACGTGATAACGTTATACCATATAACGTAATACGTTAAAACGTTATACCATATAACGTAATACGTTATAACGTAATACCATATAACGTAATACGTGATAACGTTATACCATATAACGTAATACGTTAAAACTTTATACCATATAACGTAATACGTTATAACGTTATACCATATAACGTAATACGTGATAACGTAATACCATATAACATAGTACGGTATAACGTTACACCATATAACGTAATACGTTATAACGTTATACCATACAACGTAAAACGTCATTTCGATATACCGTATAACGTGATACGTTATAACGTTCTAACATATAACGTAAAACGTCATTTCGTTATACCATAAAACATAGTACGTTATAACGTTACACCATATAACGTAATACGTTATAACGTTATACCATATAACGTAATACGTTAAAACGTTATACCATATAACGTAATACGTTATAACGTTATACCATATAACGTAATACGTGATAACGTAATACCATATAACGTAAAACGTCATTTCGTTATACCATATAACGTAATACGTTATAACGTAATACCATATAACGTAATACGTTATAACATGTATAACGTAACACGTTATACCGTTATACCATATAACGTAATACGTTAAAACGTTACACCATATAACGTAATACGATATAACGTAATACCATATAACGTAATACGTTATAACGTAATACCATATAACGTAAAACGTCATTTCGTTATACCATATAACGTAATACGTTATAACGTAATACCATATAACGTAATACGTTATAACGTTATACCATATAACGTAATACGTGATAACGTTATACCATATAACGTAATAAGTTAAAACGTTATACCATATAACGTAATACGTTATAACGTTATACCATATAACGTAATACGCGCTAACGTAATACCATATAACGTAATACGTTATAACGTAATACCATATAACGTAATACGTGATAACGTTATACCATATAACGTAGTACGTTAAAACGTAATACCATATAACGTAATACGTTATAACGTAATACCATATAACGTAATACGTTATAACGTTATACCATATAACGTAATACGTGATAACGTAATACCAGATACCGTAATACGTTATAACGTAATACCATATAACGTAATACGTTATAACGTTATACCATATAACGTAATACGTGATAACGTTATACCATATAACGTAGTACGTTAAAACGTAATACCATATAACGTAATACGTGATAACGTAATACCATATAACGTAATACGTTATGACGTTATACCATATAACGTAATACGTTATAACGTAATACCATACAACGTAATAGGTTATAACGTTATACCATATAACGTAACACGTTATAACGTTATACCATATAACGTAATACGTGATAACGTTATACCATATAACGTAATACGTGATAACGTTATACCATATAACGTAATACGTTAAACGTTATACCATATAACGTAATACGTGATAACGTAATACCATATAACGTAATACGTTATAACGTAATACCATATAACGTAATACGTTATAACGTTATACCATATAACGTAATACGTTATAACGTTAAACCATATAACGTAATACGTTATAACGTAATACCATATAACGTAATACGTTATAACGTTATACCATATAACGTAATACGTGATAACGTTATACCATATAACGTAATACGTTAAAACGTTATACCATATAACGTAATACGTTATAACGTTATACCATATAACGTAATACGTGATAACGTAATACCATATAACGTAATACGTTATGACGTTATACCATATAACGTAATACGTTATAACGTAATACCATATAACGTAATACGTTATAACGTAATACCATATAACGTAATACGTTATAACGTTATACCATATAACGTAATACGTTATAACGTTATACCATATAACGTAATACGTGATAACGTTATACCATATAACGTAATACGTTAAAACGTTATACCATATAACGTAATACGTTATAACGTTATACCATATAACGTAATACGTGATAACGTTATACCATATAACGTAAAACGTAAAACGTTATACCATATAACGTAATACGTTATAACGTTATACCATATAACGTAATACGTGATAACGTAATACCATATAACGTAATACGTTATGACGTTATACCATATAACGTAATACGTTATAACGTAATACCATATAACGTAATACGTTATAACGTAATACCTTATAACGTAATACGTGATAACGTTATACCATATAACGTAATACGTTAAAGCTTTATACCAAATAACGTAATACTTTATAACGTTATACCATATAACGTAATACGTGAAAACGTTATACCATATAACGTAATACGTGATAACGTAATACCATATAACGTAATACGTTATGACGTTATACCATATAACGTAATACGTTATAACGTAATACCATATAACGTAATACGTTATAACGTTATACCATATAACGTAATACGTTATAACGTAATACCATATAACGTAAAACGTCATTTCGTTATACCATATAACGTAATACGGTATAACGTTATACCATATAACGTAATACGTTATAACGTAATACCATATAACGTAATACGTTATAACGTTATACCATATAACGTAATACGTGATAACGTTATACCATATAACGTAATACGTTAAAACGTTATACCATATAACGTAATACGTTATAACGTTATACCATATAACGTAATACGTGATAACGTAATACCATATAACGTAATACGTTATGACGTTATACCATATAACGTAATACGTTATAACGTAATACCATATAACGTAATACGTTATAACGTTATACCATATAACGTAATACGTTATAACGTTGAACCATATAACGTAATACGTTATAACGTAATACCATATAACGTAATACGTTATAACGTTATACCATATAACGTAATACGTGATAACTTTATACCATATAACGTAATACGTTAAAACGTTATACCATATAACGTAATACGTTATAACGTTATACCATATAACGTAATATGTGATAACGTAATACCATATAACGTAATACGTTATGACGTTATACCATATAACGTAATACGTTATAACGTAATACCATATAACGTAATACGTTATAACGTAACACCATATAACGTAATACGTGATAACGTTATACCATATAACGTAATACGTTAAAACGTTATACCATATAACGTAATACGTTATAACGTAATACCATATAACGTAATACGTTATAACGTAACACCATATAACGTAATACGTGATAACGTTATACCATATAACGTAATACGTTAAAACGTTATACCATATAACGTAATACGTTATAACGTTATACCATATAACGTAATACGTTATAACGTTATACCATATAACGTAATACGTTATAACGTAATACCATATATCGTAATACCATATAACGTAATACGTTATAACGTTATACCATATAACGTAATACGTGATAACGTAATATAACATACGTTATAACGTTATACCATATAACGTAATACGTGATAACGTAATACCATATAACGTAATACGTTATGACGTTATACCATATAACGTAATACGTTATAACGTAATACCATATAACGTAATACGTTATAACGTTATACCATATAACGTAATACGTTATAACGTTAAACCATATAACGTAATACGTTATAACGTAATACCATATAACGTAATACGTTATAACGTTACTCTATAACGTAATACGTGATAACTTTATACCATATAACGTAATACGTTAAAACGTTATACCATATAACGTAATACGTTATAACGTTATACCATATAACGTAATATGTGATAACGTAATACCATATAACGTAATACGTTATGACGTTATACCATATAACGTAATACGTTATAACGTAATACCATATAACGTAATACGTTATAACGTAACACCATATAACGTAATACGTGATAACGTTATACCATATAACGTAATACGTTAAAACGTTATACCATATAACGTAATACGTTATAACGTAATACCATATAACGTAATACGTTATAACGTAACACCATATAACGTAATACGTGATAACGTTATACCATATAACGTAATACGTTAAAACGTAACACCATATAACGTAATACGTTATAACGTTATACCATATAACGTAATACGTGATAACGTTATACCATATAACGTAATACGTTAAAACGTTATACCTTATAACGTAATACGTTATAACGTTATACCATATAACGTAATACGTGATAACGTAATACCATATAACGTAATACGTTATGACGTTATACCATATAACGTAATACGTTATAACGTAATACGTTATAACTTAATACCATATAGCGTAATACGTGATAACGTTATACCATATAACGTAATACGTTATGACGTTATACCATATAACGTAATACGTTATAACGTTATACCATATAACGTAATACGTTATAACGTTAAACCATATAACGTAATACGTTATAACGTTATACCATATAACGTAATACGTTATAACGTAATACCATATAACGTAATACGTTATAACGTTAAACCATATAACGTAATACGTTATAACGTAATACCATATAACGTAATACGTTATAACGTTATACCATATAACGTAATACGTGATAACGTTATACCATATAACGTAATACGTTATGACGTTATACCATATAACGTAATACGTTATAACGTTATACCATATAACGTAATACGTTAACGTTGCTTACCGTATATCGTAATGCGTTATGACGTAATACCATATAACGTAATACGTTATAACGTTATACCATATAACGTAATACGTTATAACGTTATACCATATAACGTAATACGTTATAACGTTGTACCATATAACGTAATACGTTATAACGTTATACCATATAACGTAATACGTTATAACGTTATACCATATAACGTAATACGTTATAACGTAAAACCATATAACGTAATACGTTATAACGTAATACCATATAACGTAATACGTTATAACGTTATACCGTATAACGTAATACGTGATAACGTAATACCATATAACGTAATACGTTGTGACGTTATACCATATAACGTAATACGTTATAACGTAATACCATATAACGTAATACGTTATAACGTAATACCATATAACGTAATACGTGATAACGTTATACCATATAACGTAATACGTTATGACGTTATACCATATAACGTAATACGTTATAACGTAATACCATATAACGTAATACGTTATAACGTAATACCATATAACGGAATACGTTATGACGTTATACCATATAACGTAATACGTTATGACGTTATACCATATAACGTAATACGTTATAACGTAATACCATATAACGTAATACGTTATAACGTTATACCATATAACGTAATACGTGATAACGTAATACCATATAACGTAATACGTTATGACGTTATACCATATAACGTAATACGTTATAACGTAATACCATATAACGTAATACGTTATAACGTAATACCATATAACGTAAAACGTCATTTCGTTATACCATATAACGTAATACGTTATAACGTAATACCATATAACGTAATACGTTATAACGTTATACCATATAACGTAATACGTGATAACGTTATACCATATAACGTAATACGTTAAAACGTTATACCATATAACGTAATACGTTATAACGTTATACCATATAACGTAATACGTGATAACGTAATACCATATAACGTAATACGTTATAACGTTATACCATATAACGTAATACGTGATAACGTTATACCATATAACGTAATGCGTTAAAACGTTATACCATATAACGTAATACGTTATAACGTTATACCATATAACGTAATACGTGATAACGTAATACCATATAACGTAATACGTTGTGACGTTATACCATATAACGTAATACGTTATAACGTAATACCATATAACGTAATACGTTATAACGTAATACCATATAACGTAATACGTGAGGCAACGTTATACCATATAACGTAATACGTTGCCAGGCGTTATACCATATAACGTAATACGTTATAACGTTATACCATATAACGTAATACGTGATAACGTAATACCATATAACGTAATACGTTATGACGTAATACCATATAACGTAATACGTTATAACGTAATACCATATAACGTAATACGTGATAGCGTTAGACCATACAACGTAATACGTGATAACGTTATACCATATAACGTAATACGTTATAACGTAATACCATATAACGTAATACGTGATAAAGTTATACCATATAACGTAATACGTTAAAACGTTATACCATATAACGTAATACGTTATAACGTTACACCATATAACGTAATACGTGATAACGTAATACCATATAACGTAATACGTTATGACGTAATACCATATAACGTAATACGTTATAACGTAATACCATATAACGTAATACGTGATAGCGTTATACCATACAACGTAATACGTTATGACGTTATACCATATAACGTAATACGTTATAACGTAATACCATATAACGTAATACGTTATAACGTTATACCATATAACGTAATACGTTATAACGTTAAAAAATATAACGTAATACGTTATAACGTAATACCATATAACGTAATACGTTATAACGTTATACCATATAACGTAATACGTGATAACGTAATACCATATAACGTAATACGTTAAAACGTTATACCATATAACGTAATACGTTATAACGTAATACCATATAACGTAATACGTTATAACGTAATACCATATAACGTAATACGTGATAACGTTATACCATATAACGTAATGCGTTAAAACGTTATACCATATAACGTAATCCGTTATAACGTTATACCGTATTACGTAATACGTGATAACGTAATACCATATAACGTAATACGTTGTGACGTTATACCATATAACTTAATACGTTATAACGTAATACCATATAACGTAATACGTTATAACGTAATACCATATAACGTAATACGCGATAACGTTATACCATATAACGTAATACGTTGTGACGTTATACCATATAACGTAATACGTTATAACGTAATACCATATAACGTAATACGTTATAACGTAATACCATATAACGTAATACGTTATAACGTTATACCATATAACGTAATACGTAATAACGTTATACCATATAACGTAATACGTGATAACATTATACCATATAACGTAATACGTTAAAACGTTATACCATAACACGTAATACGTTATAACGTTATACCATATAACGTATTACGTGATAACGTAATACCATATAACGTAATACGTTATGACGTTACGCCTACCATATAACGTAATGCGTTATACCATATAACGTAATACGTGATAACGTAATACCATATAACGTAATACGTGATAACGTAATACCATATAACGTAATACGTTATGACGTTATACCATATAACGTAATACGTTATAACGTAATACCATATAACGTAATACGTTATAACGTTATACCATATAACGTAATACGTGATAACGTTATACCATATAACGTAATACGTTAAAACGTTATACCATATAACGTAATACGTTATAACGTTATACCATATAACGTAATACGTTATAACGTTATACCATGTAACGTAATACGTGATAACGTTATACCATATAACGTAATACGTTATAACGTAATACCATATAACGTAATACGTTATAACGTTATACCATATAACGTAATACGTGATAACGATATACCATATAACGTAATACGTTATAACGTTATACCATATAACGTAATACGTTATAACGCAATGCCATATAACGTAATTCGTTATAACGTTATACCATATAGCGTACTACGTTATAACGTTATACCATATAACGAATACGTTATAACGTTATACCATATAACGTAATAAGTTATAACGTTATACCATATAACGTAATACGTTATGACGTTATACCATATAACGTAATACGTTATAACGTAATACCATATAACGTAATACGTTATAACGTAATACCATATAACGTAAAACGTCATTTCGTTATACCATATAACGTAATACGTTATAACGTAATACCATATAACGTAATGCGTTATAACGTTATACCATATAACGTAATACGAGATAACGTTATACCATGTAACGTAATACGTTATAACGTGTTACCATATAACGTAATACGTGATAACGTAATACCATATAACGTAATACGTTATGACGTTATACCATATAACGTAATACGTTATAACGTTATACCATATAACGTAATACGTGATAACGTTATACCATATAACGTAATACGTTATAACGTAATACCATATAACGTAATACGTTATAACGTAATACCATATAACGTAAAACGTCATTTCGTTATACCATATAACGTAATACGTTATAACGTAATACGTCATAACGTTATACCATATAACGTAATACGTTAAAACGTTATACCATATAACGTAATACGTTATAACGTTATACCATATAACGTAATACGGTATAACGTAATACCATATAACGTAATACGTTATAACGTTATACCATATAACGTAATACGTTATAACGTAATACCATATAACGTAATACGTTATAACGTAATACCATATAACGTAAAACGTCATTTCGTTATACCATATAAAGTCATACGGTATAACGTTATACCATATAACGTAATACGTTATAACGATATACCATATAACGTAATACGTTATAACGTTATACCATATAACGTAAAACGTCATTTCGTTATACCATATAACGTAATACGTTATAACGTAATGCCATATAACGTAATTCGTTAAAACGTTATACCATATAACGTAATATGTTATAACGTTATACCATATAACGTAATATGTTATAACGTTATACCATATAACGTAATACGATATAACTTAATGCCTTATAACGTAATACGTTAAAATGTTATACCATATAACGTTATACGTTATAACGTAATACCACATAACGTAATACGTTATAACGTAATACCATATAACGTAATACGTTATAACGTTATACCATATAACGTAATACGAGATAACGTTATACCATGTAACGTAATACGTTATAACGTGTTACCATATAACGTAATACGTGATAACGTAATACCATATAACGTAATACGTTATGACGTTATACCATATAACGTAATACGTTATAACGTTATACCATATAACGTAATACGTTATGATGTTATACCATATAACGTAATACGTTATAAGGTAATACCATATAACGTAATACGTTATAACGTAATACCATATAACGTAAAACGTCATTTCGTTATACCATATAACGTAATACGTTATAACGTAATACCATATAACGTAATACGTTATAACGTTATACCATATAACGTAATACGTGATAACGATATACCGTATAACGTAATACGTTAAAACGTTATACCATATAACGTAATACGTTATAACGTTATACCATATAACGTAATACGTGATAACGTTATACCATATAACGTAATACGTTATAACGTTATACCATATAACGTAATACGTTATAACGTTATACCATATAACGTAATACGTCATAACGTAATACCATATAACGTAATACGTTATGACGTTATACCATATAACGTAAAACGTCATTTCGTTATACCATATAACGTAATACGTTATAACGTAATACCATATAACATGTACGTGATAATGTTATACCATATAATACGTTATAACGTAACTACCATATAACGTAAACGTCATTTTCGTTATACCATAACGTAATACGTCATAACGTAATACGTCATAACGTTATACCATATAACGTAATACGTTATAACGTTAAACCATACACCGTAATACGTTATAACGTAATACCATATAACGTAATACGTTAAAACGTTATACCATATAACGTAAAACGTCATTTCGTTATACCATATAACGTAATACGTTATAACGTAATACCATATAACGTAATACGTTATAACGTTATACCATATAACGTAATACGTGATAACGTTATACCATATAACGTAATACGTTAAAACGTTATACCATATAACGTAATACGTTATAACGTTATACCATATAACGTAATACGTGATAACGTTATACCATATAACGTAATACGTTAAAACGTTATACCATATAACGTAATACGTTATAACGTAATACCATATAACGTAATACGTTATAACGTTATACCATATAACGTAATACGTGATAACGTTATACCATATAACGTAATACGTCGCGTAATACCATATAACGTAATACGTTATAACGTTATACCATATAACGTAATACGTTAAAACGTTATACCATATAACGTAATACGTTATAACGTTATACCATATAACATGTACGTGATAACGTAATACCATATGACGTAATACGTTATGACGTTATACCATATAACGTAATACGTTATAACGTAATACCATATAACGTAATACGTTATAACGTAATACCAAATAACGTAAAACGTCATTTCGTTATACCATATAACTGTACGGTATAACGTTATACCATATAACGTAATACGTTATAACGGTATACCATATAACGTAATACGTGCATTCGCCATATAACATATTTACGTTATAACGATATACCATATAACGTAATACGTTATAACATTGCCGCCATATAACGTAATACGTTATAACGTAATGCCATATAACGTAATACGTGATAACGATATACCATATATCATAATACGTTATAACATTATACCATATAACGTAATACGTGATAACGTTATACCATATAACGTAATACCATATAACGTAATACGTTATAACGTTATACCATATAACGTAATACGTCATAACGTAATACCGTATAACGTAATACGTTATGACGTTCTACCATATAACGTAATACGTTATAACGTAATACCATATACCGTAATACGTTATAACGTAATACCATATAACGTAATACGTCATAACGTTATACCATATAACGTAAAACGTCATTTCGTTATACCATATAACGTAATACGGTATAACGTTATACCATATAACATGTAATACGTTATAACGATATTCCATATAAACGTAATACATTGAAACGTTATACCATATATATAACGTAATAAGGTATAACGTTATACCATATAACGTAATACGTTATAACGTAATGACATATAACGTAATACGTTATATAGTTATACCATATAACGTAATACGTTATAACGTAATACCATATACCGTAATACGTTATAACGTAATACCATATAACGTAAAACGTCATTTCGTTATACCATATAACGTAATACGTTATAACGTAATACCATATAACGCAATGCGTTATAACGTTATACCATATAACGTAATACGAGATAACGTTATCCCATGTAACGTAATACGTTATAACGTGTTACCATATAACGTAATACGTTATGACGTTATACCATATAACGTAATACGTTATAACGTTATACCATATAACGTAATACGTTATAACGTTATACCATATAACGTAATACGTGATAACGTAATACCATATAACGTAATACGTTATGACGTTATACCATATAACGTAATACGTTATAACGTAATACCATATAACGTAATACGTTATAACGTTATACCATATAACGTAATACGTGATAACGTTATACCATATAACGTAATACGTTAAAACGTTATACCATATAACGTAATACGTTATAACGTTATACCATATAACGTAATACGTTATAACGTTATACCATATAACGTAATACGTTATAACGTTATACCATGTAACGTAATACGTTATAACGTTATACCATATAACGTAATACGTTATAACGTAATACCATATAACGTAAAACGTCATTTCGTTATACCATATAACGTAATACGGTATAACGTTATACCATATAACGTAATACGTTATAACGATATACCATATAACGTAATACGTTATAACGTTATACCATATAACGTAATACGTTATAACGTTATACCATATAACGTAATACGTTATAACGCAATGCCATATAACGTAATTCGTTATAACGTTATACCATATAGCGTACTACGTTATAACGTTATACCATATAACGTAATACGTTATAACGTAATACCATATAACGTAATACGTTATAACGCTATACCATATAACGTAATACGTGATAACGTAATACCATATAACGTAATACGTTATGACGTTATACCATATAACGTAATACGGTATAACGTTATACCATATAACGTAATACGTTATAACGATATACCATATAACGTAATACGTTATAACGTTATACCATATAACGTAATACGTGATAACGTTATACCATATAACGTAATACGTTAAAACGTTATACCATATAACGTAGTACGTTATAACGTTATACCATATAACGTAATACGTTATAACGTTATACCATATAACGTAATACGTTATAACGTTATACCATATAACGTAATACGTTATAACGCAATGCCATATAACGTAATTTGTTATAACGTTATACCATATAGCGTACTACGTTATAACGTTATACCATATAACGTAATACGTTATAACGTAATACCATATAACGTGAAACGTCATTTCGTTATACCATATAACGTATTACGTTAGAACGTAATACCATATAACGTAAAACGTCATTTCGTTATACCATATAACGTAATACGGTATAACGTTATACCATATAACGTAATATGTTAGAACGTTATACAATATAACGTAATACGTTATAATGTAATACCATATAACGTAATACGTTATAACGTTATACCATACAACGTAAAACGTCATTTCGATATACCGTATAACGTAATACGTTATAACGTTATACCATATAACGTAATACGTTATAACGTTATACCATATAACGTAAAACGTCATTTCGTTATACCATATAACGTAATACGTTATAACAGCAATATATACAACATAATGCGATAACGTTATACCATATAACGCATATACGTTATAACGTAATACCATATAACGTAAAACGTCATTTCGTTACGCCCGCACCATATAACGTAATACGGTATAACGTTATACCATATAACGTAATACGTTATAACGATATACCATATAACGTAATACGTTATAACGTTATACCATATAACGTAATACGTGATAACGTTATACCATATAACGTAATACGTTAAAACGCTATACCATATAACGTGATACGTTATAACGTTATAACATATAACGTAAAACGTCATTTCGTTATACCATATAACGTAATACGTTATAACGTAATGCCATATAACGTAATACGTGATAACGTTATACCATATAACGTAATACGTTATAACGTTATACCATATAACGTAATACGTTATAACGTTATACCATATAACGTAATACGTTATAACGCAATGCCATATAACGTAATTCGTTATAACGTTATACCATATAGCGTACTACGTTATAACGTTATACCATATAACGTAATACGTTATAACGTAATACCATATAACGTAATACGTTATAACGCTATACCATATAACGTAATACGTGATAACGTTATACCATATAACGTAATACGTTAAAACGTTATACCATATAACGTAATACGTTATAACGTTATACCATATAACGTAATACGTCATAACGTAATACCATATAACGTAATACGTTATGACGTTATACCATATAACGTAATACGTTATAACGTTATACCATATAACGTAATACGTTATAACGTTATACCATATAACGTAATACGTTATAACGCAATGCCATATAACGTAATTTGTTATAACGTTATACCATATAGCGTACTACGTTATAACGTTATACCATATAACGTAATACGTTATAACGTAATACCATATAACGTAATACGTGATAACGTTATACCATATAACGTAATACGTTAAAACGTTATACCATATAACGTAATACGTTATAACGTTATACCATATAACGTAATACGATAAATCGTTATACCATATAACGTAATACGTGATAGCCTTATACCATATAACGTAATACGTTATAACGTAATGCCATATAACGTAATTCGTTATAACGTAATGCCATATAACGTAATTCGTTATAACGTTATACCATATAACGTAATACGTTATAACGTTATACCATATAACGTAATACGTTATAACGTTATACCATATAACGTAATACGTTATAACGCAATGCCATATAACGTAATTCGTTATAACGTTATACCATATAGCGTACTACGTTATAACGTTATACCATATAACGTAATACGTTATAACGTTATACCATATAACGTAATACGTTATAACGTTATACCATATAACGTAATACGTCATTTCGTTATACCATATAACGTAATACGGTATAACGTTATACCATATAACGTAATACGTTATAACGGTATACCATATAACGTAATACGTTATAACGTTATACCATATAACGTAATACGTGATAACGTTATACCATATAACGTAATACGTTAAAACGTTATACCATATAACGTAATACGTTATAACGTTATACCATATAACGTAATACGTGATAACGTAATACCATATAACGTAATACGTTATGATGTTATACCATATAACGTAATACGTTATAAGGTAATACCATATAACGTAATACGTTATAACGTAATACCATATAACGTAATACGTTAAAACGTTATACCATATAACGTAATACGTTATAACGTTATACCATATAACGTAATACGTGATAACGTAATACCATATAACGTAATACGTTATGACGTTATACCATATAACGTAATACGTTATAACGTAATACCATATAACGTAATACGTTATAACGTAATACGTTATAACGTAATACCATATAACGTAAAACGTCATTTCGTTATACCATATAACGTAATACGTTATAACGTAATACCATATAACGTAATACGTTATGACGTTATACCATATAACGTAATACGTGATAACGTAATACCATATAACGTAATACGTTATGACGTTATACCATATAACGTAATACGTTATAACGTAATACCATATAACGTAATACGTTATAACGTTATACCATATAACGTAATACGTTATAACGTTATACCATATAACGTAATACGTTATAACGTTATGCCATATAACGTAATAGGTTATAACGTAATACCATATAACGTAATACGTCATTTCGTTATACCATATAACGTAATACGTTATAACGTAATACCATATAACGTAATACGTTATAACGTTATACCATATAACGTAATACGAGATAACGTTATACCATATAACGTAATACGTTATAACGTTATACCATATAACGTAATACGCGATAACGTAATACCATATAACGTAATACGTTATGACGTTATATCATATAACGTAATACGTTATAACGTTATACCATATAACGTAATACGTTATAACGTTATACCATATAACGTAATACGTTATAACGATATACCATATAACGTAATACGTTATAACGTTATACCATATAACGTAATACGCGATAACGTAATACCATATAACGTAATACGTTAAACGTTATACCATATAACGTAATACGTTACTCGCACGTTATACCGCTATAACGTAACCACGTTATAACGTAATACCATATAACGTAAAACATCATTTCGTTATACCGCATAACGCAATACGGTATAACGTTATACCATATAACGTAATACGTTATAACGTAATACCATATAACGTAATACGTTATAACGCTATACCATATAACGTAATACGAGATAACGTTATACCATATAACGTAATACGTTATAACGTTATACCATATAACGTAATACGCGATAACGTTATACCATATAACGTAATACGTTATGACGTTATACCATATAACGTAATACGTTATAACGTTATACCATATAACGTAATACGTTATAACGTTATACCATATAACGTAATACGTTTTAACGATATACCATATAACGTAATACGTTATAACGTTATACCATATAACGTAATACGCGATAACGTAATACCATATAACGTAATACGTTATGACAGTACCATATAACGTAATACGTTATAACGTTATACCATATAACGTAATACGTTATAACGTTATACCATATAACGTGGCTTTGATGTAACGATATACCGTGGCAACGTAATACGTTATAACGTTATACCATATAACGTAATACGTGATAACGTTATACCATATAACGTAATACGTTAAAACGTTATACCATATAACGTAATACGTTATAACGTGTTATACCATATAACGTAATACGTTATACCCGGCCACCATATAACGTAAAACGTCATTTCGTTATACCATATAACGTAATACGGTATAACGTTATACCATATAACGTAATACGTTATAACGATATACCATATAACGTAATACGTTATAACGTTATACCATATAACGTAATACGTGATAACGTTATACCATATAACGTAATACGTTAAAACGTTATACCATATAACGTAATACGTTCTAACGTTATACCATATAACGTAATACGTCATAACGTAATACCATATAACGTAATACGTTATGACGTTCTACCATATAACGTAATACGTTATAACGTAATACCATATACCGTAATACGTTATAACGTAATACCATATAACGTAAAACGTCATTTCGTTATACCATATAACGTAATACGTTATAACGTAATACCATATAACGTAATACGTTATAACGTTATACCATATAACGTAATACGAGATAACGTTATACCATATAACGTAATACGTTATAACGTTATACCATATAACGTAATACGCGATAACGTAATACCATATAACGTAATACGTTATGACGTTATACCATATAACGTAATACGTTATAACGTTATACCATATAACCTAATACGTTATAACGTTATACCATATAACCTAATACGTTATAACGTTATACCATATGACGTAATACGTTATAACGTTATACCATATAACGTAATACGTTATAACGTTATACCATATAACGTAATACGTTATAACGTTATACCATATAACGTAATACGGTATAACGTTATACCATATAACGTAATACGTTATAACGTAATACCATATACCGTAATACGTTATAACGTAATACCATATAACGTAAAACGTCATTTCGTTATACCATATAACGTAATACGTTATAACGTAATACCATATAACGTTATACGTTATAACGTTATACCATATAACGTAATACGTTATAACGTTATACCATATAACGTAATACGCGATAACGTAATACCATATAACGTAATACGTTATGACGTTATACCATATAACGTAATACGTTATAACGTTATACCATATAACGTAATACGTTATAACGTTATACCATATAACGTAATACGTTATAACGTTATACCATATAACGTAATAGTTTATAACGTAACACCATATAACGTAATACGTTATAACGTTATACCATATAACGTAATACGTTATAACGTTATACCATATAACGTAATACGAGATAACGTTATACTATATAACGTAATACGTTATAACGATATACCATATAACGCTATACGTTATAACGTTATACCATATAACGTAATACGTGATAACGTTATACCATATAACGTAATACGTTAAAACGTTATACCATATAACGTAATACGTTATAACGTTATACCATATAACGTAATACGTCATAACGTAATACCATATAACGTAATACGTTATGACGTTCTACCATATAACGTAATACGTTATAACGTAATACCATATACCGTAATACGTTATAACGTTATACCATATAACGTAATACGTGATAACGTTATACCATATAACGTAATACGTGATAACGTTATACCATATAACGTAATACGTTATAACGTAATACCATATAACGTAATACGTTATGACGTTATACCATATAACGTAATACGTTATAACGTTATACCATATAACGTAAAACGTCATTTCGTTATACCATATAACGTAATACGTTAAACGTTATACCATATAACGTAATACGTGATAACGATATACCATATAACGTAATACGTTAAAACGTTATACCATATAACGTAATACGTTATAACGTTATACCATATAACGTAATACGTCATAACGTAATACCATATAACGTAATACGGTATAACGTTATACCATATAACGTAATACGTTATAACGTTATACCATATAACGTAATACGTTATAACGTTATACCATATAACGTAATACGTTATAACGTTATACCATATAACGTAATACGCTGCAACGTTATACCATATACCGTAATACGTTATCACGTTATACCATATAACGTAATACGTTACAACATCATACCACATAACGTAATACGTTATAACGTTATACCACATTACGTAATACGTTATATCGTTATACCATATAACATAATACGTTATAACGTTATACCATATAACGTAATACGTTATAACGTTATACCATATAACGTAATACGTTATAACGTTATGCCATATAACGTAATACGTTACAACATCATACCACATAACGTAATACGTTATAACGTTATACCACATTACGTAATACGTTATATCGTTATACCATATAACATAATACGTTATAACGTTATACCATATAACGTAATACGTTATAACGTTATGCCATATAACGTAATACGTTACAACATCATACCACATAACGTAATACGTTATAACGTTATACCACATTACGTAATACGTTATATCGTTATACCATATAACATAATACGTTATAACGTTATACCATATAACGTATTACGTTATAACGTTATACCATATAACGTAATACGCTGCAACGTTATACCATATACCGTAATACGTTATCACGTTATACCATATAACGTAATACGTTATAACATCATACCACATAACGTAATGCGTTATAACGTGATACCATATAAGGTAATACGTTATAACGATATACCATATAACGTAATGCGTTATAACGTTATACCATATAACGTAATACGTTATGTCGTTATACCATATAACGTAATGCGTCATTGCGTTACACCATATAACGTAATGCGTTATAACGTTATACCATATAGCGTAGAACGTTATAACGTTATACCATATAACGTAATACGTTATAACCTTATACCATATAACGTTTTACGTTATAGCGTGATACCATATAACGTAATACGTTATAACGTTATACCATATAACGTTTTACGTTATAGCGTGATACCATATAACGTAATACGTTATAACTTTATACCATATAACGTAATACGCTGCAACGCTATACCATATACCGTAATACGTTATCACGTGATACCATATAACGTAATACGTTATAACATCATACCATATAACGTAATGCGTTATAACGTTATACCATATAGCGTAGAACGTTATAACGTTATACCATATAACGTAATACGTTATAACGTTATACCATATAAGGTTTTACGTTATAGCATGATACCATATAACGTAATACGTTATGTCGTTATACCATATAACGGAATAGGTTATAGCGTTATACCATATAACGTAGTGCGTTATAACGTTATACCATATAGCGTAGAACGTTATAACGTTATACCATATAACGTAATACGTTATAACGTTATACCATATAACGTTTTACGTTATAGCGTGATACCATATAACGTAATACGCTGCAACGTTATACCATATACCGTAATACGTTATCACGTTATACCATATAACGTAATACGTTATAACATCATACCATATAACGTAATGCGTTATAACGTGATACCATATAACGTAATACGTTATAACGTTATGCCATATAACGTAATACGTTACAACATCATACCACATAACGTAATACGTTATAACGTTATACCACATTACGTAATACGTTATAACGTTATAGCATACGACGTAATACGTCATAACGTTATACCATACGACGTAATACGTTATAACGTTATACCACATTACGTAATACGTTATATCGTTATACCATATAACGTAATACGTTATAACGTGATACCATATAACGTAATACGTTATAACGTTATACCATATAACGTAATACGTTATAACGTTATACCATATAACGTAATACGCTGCAACGTTATACCATATACCGTAATACGTTATAACATCATACCACATAACGTAATGCGTTATAACGTGATACCATATAACGTAATACGTTATAACGTTATGCCATATAACGTAATACGCTGCAACGTTATACCATATACCGTAATACGTTATCACGTTATACCATATAACGTAATACGTTATAACATCATACCACATAACGTAATGCGTTATAACGTGATACCATATAAGGTAATACGTTATAACGATATACCATATAACGTAATGCGTTATAACGTTATACCATATAACGTAATACGTTATGTCGTTATACCATATAACGTAATGCGTCATTGCGTTATACCATATAACGTAATAAGTTATAACGTTATACCATATAACGTTTTACGTTATAACGTTATACCATATAACGTAATACGTTATAACGTTATACCATATAACGTAATACGCTGCAACGCTATAACATATACCGTAATACGTTATCACGTTATACCATATAACGTAATACGTTATAACATCATACCACATAACGTAATGCGTTATAACGTGATACCATATAAGGTAATACGTTATAACGATATACCATATAACGTAATCCGTTATAAAGTTATACCATATAACGTAATACGTTATAACGTTATACCATATAACGTTTTACGTTATAACGTTATACCATATTACGTAATACGTTATAACGCTATACCATATACCGTAATACGTTATCACGTTATACCATATAACGAAATACGTTATATCGTTTTACCATATAACGTAATGCGTTATAACGTTATAGCATATAACGTAATGCCTTATAACGTGATACCATATAACGTAATACGTTATGTCGTTATACCATATAACGTAATGCGTCATTGCGTTATACCATATAACGTTTTACGTTATAACGTTATACCATATTACGTAATACGTTATAACGTTATACCATATAACGTAATACGTTATAACGATATACCATATAACGTAATACGTTACAGCGTTATACCATATAGCGTAGAACATTATTACGTTATACCATATACCGTAATACGTTATAACGTTATACCATATAACGTTTTACGTTATGACGTCATGCCATATAACGTAATACGTTTTAACGTTCTACCATATAACGTAATACGTTATAACGTTACACCATATAACGTAATACGTTATAAGGTTACACCATATATCGTAATACGTTACAGCGTTATACCATATAGCGTAGAGCGTTATAACTTTATAGCATATAACGTAATACGTTTTAACGTTCTACCATATAACGTAATACGTTATAACGTTACACCATATAACGTAATACGTTATACTGTTACACCATATAACGTAATACGTTATAACGTTATACCATATAACATAATACGTTATAACGTTATACCATATAACGTAATACGCTGCAACGCTATACCATATACCGTAATTCTTTATCACGTTATACCATATAACGTAATACGTTATAACATCATACCATATAACGTAATGCGTTATAACGTGATACCATATAACGTAATACGTTATAACGATATACCATATAACATAATCCGTTATAACGTTATACCGTATAACGTAATGCGTTATAACGTTATACCATATAACGTAATACGTTACAGCGTTATATCATATAACGTAATACGTTATAACGATATACCATATAACGTAATGCGTCATTGCGTTATACCATATAACGTAATACGTTATAGCGTTATACCATATAACGTAATGCGTTATAACGTTATACCATATAGCGTAGAACGTTATAACGTTATAACATACAACGTAATACGTTATAACGTTATACCATATAACGTAATACGCTGCAACGCTATAACATATACCGTAATACGTTATCTCGTTATACCATATAACGTAATACGTTATAACATCATACCACATAACGTAATGGGTTATAACGTGATACCATATAAGGTAATACGTTATAACGATATACCATATAACGTAATCCGTTATAAAGTTATACCATATAACGTAATACGTTATAACGTTATACCATATAACGTTTTACGTTATAACGTTATACCATATTACGTAATACGTTATAACGCTATACCATATACCGTAATACGTTATCACGTCATACCATATAACGAAATACGTTATATCGTTTTACCATATAACGTAATGCGTTATAACGTTATAGCATATAACGTAATACGTTATGTCGTTATACCATATAGCGTAATACGTTATAACGTTATACCATATATCGTAGCACGTTATAACGTTATACCATATAACGTAATACGTTATGACGCAATAACATATAACGTAATACGTTATGACGCAATACCATATAACGGAATACGTTATATCGTTATTCTATATAACATAATACGTTATGACGTTATACCATATAGCGTAATATGTTATAACGTTATACCATATAACGTAATACGTTATAACGTTATGCCATATTACGTAATACGTTATAACGTTATTCCATATAACGTAATACGTTATAACGTTATTCCATATAACGTAATACGTTATAACGTAATACCATATGACGTAATACGTTATAACGTTATAGCATACGACGTAATACGTTATAACGTTATAGCATACGACGTAATATCATATAACTTATCACGTTATAACGTAATACCATATAAAATAATACGTTATAGTGTTAGTCCATATGACGTAATACGTTATAACGTTATAGCATACGACGTAATACATTATAACGTTATAGCATACGACGTAATACTTTAAACGTAATACCATATAACGTAATACGTTATAACGTTATACCATATAACGGAATACGTTATAACGTTATTCCATATAACGTAATACGTTATGACGTTATACCATATAGCGTAATACGTTATAACGTTATACCATATAACGTAATACGTTATGACGTTATACCATATAACGTAATACGTTATAACGTTACACCATATTACGTAATACGTTATAACGTTATTCCATATAACGTAATACGTTATAACGTAATACCATATATCTTAATACGTTCTAACGTTATACCATATGACATAATACTGTAATATCGTAGAATAGCTTTGATTGGAGATCGGCTGCAGTTAGAAAGCACCGTGTACGTCGTCTTTCGGGGTTTGTTTACATCCAAGAGCGACTAGTAACAGTGACACGAGAAAGGATATGCAGCGTCAAAACAGAAGTACGGTTTCATATTTCAAGGAGTGGCAATCGAGAGGCCAGAGTAAGTGAGCCGAAAAGTGTGTGTGTGTGTGAGAGGACGCGAGCAAGAGCGAGCACGACCAAGCAGGAGTGTATTGGCGAAGATCAGAGCTAATTGAGTCGACGAAGAGTAGTGTCGTTAGAGGTTTCGAGTCGTCGAAGAGTAGAGTCGTTAGAGGTTTCGAGTCGTCGAAGAGTATAGTCGTGAGAATTGACAGAGTTGTTAGAGAGAGAGAGTGTGTGTGTTAGATTCGTTGTGACGAGAGTGATCAAATTACTGTAAAGTTATTTGATATAGATACGAGTATTGCATTTAGTTATATAACGTTATAACGTGATACCATATAACATAACACGTTATCACGTTATACCATATAACGTAATACGTTATAACATCATACCACATAACGTAATACGTTATAACGTTATACCGTATTACGTAGTACGTTATAGCATCATACCATATGACGGAATGCGTTATAACGTTATACCATATAACGTAATGCGTTATGACGTTATACCATATAACGTAATACGTTATAACGTGATACCATATAACGTAATACGTTACAGCGTTATACCATATAACGTAATACGTTATAACGATATATCATATAACGTAATGCGTCATTGCGTTATACCATATAACGTAATAGGTTATAGCGTTATACCATATAACGTAATGCGTTATAACGTTATACCATATAGCGTAGAACGTTATAACGTTATACCATATAACGTAATACGTTATAACGTTATACCATATAACGTTTTACGTTATAGCGTGATACCATATAACGTAATACGTTATAACGTTATACCATATAACGTAATACGCTGCAACGTTATACCATATACCGTAATACGTTATCACGTTATACCATATAACGTAATACGTTATAACATCATACCATATAACGTAATGCGTTATAACGTGATACCATATAACGTAATACGTTATAACGTTATGCCATATAACGTAATACGTTATAACATCATACCACATAACGTAATACGTTATAACGTTATACCCCATTACGTAATACGTTATAACGTTATAGCATACGACGTAATACGTCATAACGTTATACCATACGACGTAATACGTTATAACGTTATTGCATACGACGTAATACGTTATATCGGTATACCATATAACGTAATACGTTATAACGTGATACCATATAACGTAATACGTTATAACGTTATACCATATAACGTAATACGTTATAACGTTATACCATATAACGTAATACGCTGCAACGTTATACCATATACCGTAATACGTTATCACGTTATACCATATAACGTAATACGTTATAACATCATACCACATAACGTAATGCGTTATAACGTGATACCATATAAGGTAATACGTTATAACGATATACCATATAACGTAATGCGTTATAACGTTATACCATATAACGTAATACGTTATGTCGTTATACCATATAACGTAATGCGTCATTGCGTTATACCATATAACGTAATACGTTATAACGTTATACCATATAACGTTTTACGTTATGACGTTGAACCATATAACGTAATACGTTTTAACGTTCTACCATATAACGTAATACGTTATAACGTTACACCATATAACGTTATACGTTATCAGGTTACACCATATAACGTATTACGTTATAACGTTATACCATATAACGTAATACGTTATAACTTTATACCATATAACGTAATACGCTGCAACGCTATACCATATACCGTAATACGTTATCACGTGATACCATATAACGTAATACGTTATAACATCATACCATATAACGTAATGCGTTATAACGTGATACCGTATAACGTAACACGTTATAACGATATACCATATAACGTAATCCGTTATAACGTTATACCATATAACGTAATGCGTTATATCGTTATACCACATAACGTAATGCTTTATAACGTTATACCATATAACGTAATGCGTTATGACGTTATACCACATAACGCAATACGTTATAACGTGATACCACATACCGTAATACGTTATAACATCATACCATATAACGTAATGCGTTATAACGTGATACCATATAACGTAATACGTTATGTCGTTATACCATATAACGTAATGCGTCATTGCGTTATACCATATAACGTTTTACGTTATAACGTTATACCATATTACGTAATACGTTATAACGTTATACCATATAACGTAATACGTTATAACGATATACCATATAACGTAATACGTTACAGCGTTATACCATATAGCGTAGAACATTATTACGTTATACCATATAACGTAATACGTTATAACGTTATACCATATAACGTTTTACGTTATGACGTCATGCCATATAACGTAATACGTTTTAACGTTCTACCATATAACGTAATACGTTATAACGTTACACCATATAACGTAATACGTTATAAGGTTACACCATATAACGTAATACGTTACAGCGTTATACCATATAGCGTAGAACGTTATAACTTTATACCATATAACGTAATACGTTTTAACGTTCTACCATATAACGTAATACGTTATAACGTTACACCATATAACGTAATACGTTATACTGTTACACCATATAACGTAATACGTTATAACGTTATACCATATAACATAATACGTTATAACGTTATACCATATAACGTAATACGCTGCAACGCTATACCATATACCGTAATTCTTTATCACGTTATACCATATAACGTAATACGTTATAACATCATACCATATAACGTAATGCGTTATAACGTGATACCATATAACGTAATACGTTATAACGATATACCATATAACATAATCCGTTATAACGTTATACCGTATAACGTAATGCGTTATAACGTTATACCATATAACGTAATACGTTACAGCGTTATATCATATAACGTAATACGTTATAACGTTATACCATATAACGTAATACGCTGCAACGCTATACCATATACCGTAATTCTTTATCACGTTATACCATATAACGTAATACGTTATAACATCATACCATATAACGTAATGCGTTATAACGTGATACCATATAACGTAATACGTTATAACGTTATACCGTATAACGTAATGCGTTATAACGTTATACCATATAACGTAATGCGTTATAACGTTATACCATATAGCGTAGAACGTTATAACTTTATACCATATAACGTAATACGTTTTAACGTTCTACCATATAACGTAATACGTTATAACGTTACACCATATAACGTAATACGTTATACTGTTACACCATATAACGTAATACGTTATAACGTTATACCATATAACATAATACGTTATAACGTTATACCATATAACGTAATACGTTACAGCGTTATATCATATAACGTAATACGTTATAACGCTATACCATATACCGTAATTCTTTATCACGTTATACCATATAACGTAATACGTTATAACATCATACCATATAACGTAATGCGTTATAACGTGATACCATATAACGTAATACGTTATAACGATATACCATATAACATAATCCGTTATAACGTTATACCGTATAACGTAATACGTTATAACGTTATACCATATAACGTTTTACGTTATGACGTCATGCCATATAACGTAATACGTTATAAGGTTACACCATATAACGTAATACGTTACAGCGTTATACCATACAGCGTAGAACGTTATAACTTTATACCATATAACGTAATACGTTTTAACGTTCTACCATATAACGTAATACGTTATAACGTTACACCATATAACGTAATACGTTATACTGTTACACCATATAACGTAATACGTTATAACGTTATACCATATAACATAATACGTTATAACGTTATACCATATAACGTAATACGCTGCAACGCTATAACATATACCGTAATACGTTATCACGTTATACCATATAACGTAATACGTTATAACATCATACCACATAACGTAATGCGTTATAACGTGATACCATATAAGGTAATACGTTATAACGATATACCATATAACGTAATCCGTTATAAAGTTATACCATATAACGTAATACGTTATAACGTTATACCATATAACGTTTTACGTTATAACGTTATACCATATTACGTAATACGTTATAACGCTATACCATATACCGTAATACGTTATCACGTTATACCATATAACGAAATACGTTATATCGTTTTACCATATAACGTAATGCGTTATAACGTTATACCATATAACGTAATACGTTATGTCGTTATACCATATAGCGTAATACGTTATAACGTTATACCATATAACGTAGCACGTTATAACGTTATACCATATAACGTAATACGTTATGACGCAATAACATATAACGTAATACGTTATGACGCAATACCATATAACGGAATACGTTATATCGTTATTCTATATAACATAATACGTTATGACGTTATACCATATAGCGTAATACGTTATAACGTTATACCATATAACGTAATACGTTATAACGTTATGCCATTTTACGTAATACGTTATAACGTTATTCCATATAACGTAATACGTTATAACGTAATACCATACGACGTAATACGTTATAACGTTATAGCATACGACGTAATATCATATAACTTATCACGTTATAACGTAATACCATATAAAATAATACGTTATAGTGTTAGTCCATATGACGTAATACGTTATAACGTTATAGCATACGACGTAATACATTATAACGTTATAGCATACGACGTAATACTTTAAACGTAATACCATATAACGTAATACGTTATAACGTTATACCATATAACGGAATACGTTATAACGTTATTCCATATAACGTAATACGTTATGACGTTATACCATATAGCGTAATACGTTATAACGTTATACCATATAACGTAATACGTTATGACGTTATACCATATAACGTAATACGTTATAACGTTACACCATATTACGTAATACGTTATAACGTTATTCCATATAACGTAATACGTTATAACGTAATACCATATATCTTAATACGTTCTAACGTTATACCATATGACATAATACTGTAATATCGTAGAATAGCTTTGATTGGAGATCGGCTGCAATTAGAAAGCACCGTGTACGTCGTCTTTCGGGGTTTGTTTACATCCAAGAGCGACTAGTAACAGTGAGACGAGAAAGGATATGCAGCGTCAAAACAGAAGTACGGTTTCATATTTCAAGGAGTGGCAATCGAGAGGCCAGAGTAAGTGAGCCGAAAAGTGTGTGTGTGTGTGAGAGGACGCGAGCAAGAGCGAGCACGACCAAGCAGGAGTGTATTGGCGAAGATCAGAGCTAATTGAGTCGACGAAGACTAGTGTCGTTAGAGGTTTCGAGTCGTCGAAGAGTAGAGTCGTTAGAGGTTTCGAGTCGTCAAAGAGTATAGTCGTGAGAATTGATAGAGTTGTTAGAGAGAGAGAGTGTGTGTGTTAGATTCGTTGTGACGAGAGTGATCAAATTACTGTAAAGTTATTTGATATAGATACGAGTATTGCATTTAGTTATATAACGTTATAACGTGATACCATATAACATAACACGTTATCACGTTATACCATATAACGTAATACGTTATAACATCATACCACATAACGTAATACGTTATAACGTTATACCGTATTACGTAGTACGTTATAGCATCATACCATATAACGGAATGCGTTATAACGTTATACCATATAACGTAATGCGTTATGACGTTATACCATATAACGTAATACGTTATAACGTGATACCATATAACGTAATACGTTACAGCGTTATACCATATAACGTAATACGTTATAACGATATATCATATAACGTAATGCGTCATTGCGTTATATCATATAACGTAATAGGTTATAGCGTTATTCCATATAACGTAATGCGTTATAACGTTATACCATATAGCGTAGAACGTTATAACGTTATACCATATAACGTAATACGTTATAACGTTATACCATATAACGTTTTACGTTATAGCGTGATACCATATAACGTAACACGTTATAACGTTATACCATATAACGTAATACGTTCTAACGTTATACCATATAACGTAATACGCTGCAACGTTATACCATATACCGTAATACGTTATCACGTTATACCATATAACGTAATACGTTATAACATCATACCATATAACGTAATGCGTTATAACGTGATACCATATAACGTAATACGTTATAACGTTATGCCATATAACGTAATACGTTATAACATCATACCACATAACGTAATACGTTATAACGTTATACCACATTACGTAATACGTTATAACGTTATAGCATACGACGTAATACGTCATAACGTTATAGCATACGACGTAATACGTTATAACGTTATTGCATACGACGTAATACGTTATATCGTTATACCATATAACGTAATACGTTATAACGTGATACCATATAACGTAATACGTTATAACGTTATACCATATAACGTAATACGTTATAACGTTATACCATATAACGTAATACGCTGCAACGTTATACCATATACCGTAATACGTTATCACGTTATACCATATAACGTAATACGTTATAACATCATACCACATAACGTAATGCGTTATAACGTGATACCATATAAGGTAATACGTTATAACGATATACCATATAACGTAATGCGTTATAACGTTATACCATATAACGTAATACGTTATGTCGTTATACCATATAACGTAATGCGTCATTGCGTTATACCATATAACGTAATACGTTATAACGTTATACCATATAACGTTTTACGTTATAACGTTATACCATATAACGTAATACGTTATAACTTTATACCATATATCGTAATACGCTGCAACGCTATACCATATACCGTAATACGTTATCACGTGATACCATATAACGTAATACGTTATAACATCATACCATATAACGTAATGCGTTATAACGTGATACCATATAACGTAACACGTTATAACGATGTACCATATAACGTAATCCGTTATAACGTTATACCATATAACGTAATGCGTCATTGCGTTATACCATATAACTTAATACGTTATAGCGTTATACCATATAACGTAATGCGTTATAACGTTATACCATATAGCGTAGAACGTTATAACGTTATACCATACAACGTAATACGTTATAACGTTATACCATATAACGTAATACGCTGCAACGCTATAACATATACCGTAATACGTTATCACGTTATACCATATAACGTAATACGTTATAACATCATACCACATAACGTAATGCGTTATAACGTGATACCATATAAGGTAATACGTTATAACGATATACCATATAACGTAATCCGTTATAAAGTTATACCATATAACGTAATACGTTATAACGTTATACCATATAACGTTTTACGTTATAACGTTATACCATATTACGTAATACGTTATAACGCTATACCATATACCGTAATACGTTATCACGTTATACCATATAACGAAATACGTTATATCGTTTTACCATATAACGTAATGCGTTATAACGTTATACCATATAACGTAATACGTTATGTCGTTATACCATATAGCGTAATACGTTATAACGTTATACCATATATCGTAGCACGTTATAACGTTATAACATATAACGTAATACGTTATGACGCAATAACATATAACGTAATACGTTATGACGCAATACCATATAACGGAATACGTTATATCGTTATTCTATATAACATAATACGTTATGACGTTATACCATATAGCGTAATACGTTATAACGTTATACCATATAACGTAATGCGTTATGACGTTATACCATATAACGTAATACGTTACAGCGTTATACCATATAACGTAATACGTTATAACGATATATCATATAACGTAATGCGTCATTGCGTTATACCATATAACGTAATAGGTTAAAGCGTTATACCATATAACGTAATGCGTTATAACGTTATAGCATACGACGTAATACGTCATAACGTTATACCATACGACGTAATACGTTATAACGTTATTGCATACGACGTAATACGTTATATCGTTATACCATATAACGTAATACGTTATAACGTGATACCATATAACGTAATACGTTATAACGTTATACCATATAACGTAATACGTTATAACGTTATACCATATAACGTAATACGCTGCAACGTTATTCCATATACCGTAATACGTTATAACATCATACCATATAACGTAATGCGTTATAACGTGATATCATATAACGTTATACGTTATAACGTTATGCCATATAACGTAATACGTTATAACATCATACCACATAACGTAATACGTTATAACGTTATACCACATTACGTAATACGTTATAACGTTATAGCATACGACGTAATACGTCATAACGTTATACCATACGACGTAATACGTCATAACGTTATACCATACGACGTAATACGTTATAACGTTATTGCATACGACGTAATACGTTATATCGTTATACCATATAACGTAATACGTTATAACGTGATACCATATAACGTAATACGTTATAACGTTATACCATATAACGTAATACGTTATAACGTTATACCATATAACGTAATACGCTGCAACGTTATACCATATACCGTAATACGTTATAACATCATACCATATAACGTAATGCGTTATAACGTGATATCATATAACGTTATACGTTATAACGTTATACCATATAACGTAATACGTTATAACGTTATACCATTAAACGTAATACGCTGCAACGTTATACCATATAACGTAATACGTTATAACATCATACCACATAACGTAATGCGTTATAACGTGATACCATATAAGGTAATACGTTATAACGATATACCATATAACGTAATGCGTTATAACGTTATACCATATAACGTAATACGTTATGTCGTTATACCATATAACGTAATGCGTCATTGCGTTATACCATATAACGTAATACGTTATAACGTTATACCATATAACGTTTTACGTTATGACGTTGAACCATATAACGTAATACGTTATAACTTTATACCATATAACGTAATACGCTGCAACGCTATACCATATACCGTAATACGTTATCACGTGATACCATATAACGTAATACGTTATAACATCATACCATATAACGCAATGCGTTATAACGTGATACCATATAACGTAACACGTTATAACGATATACCATATAACGTAATCCGTTATAACGTTTTACCATATAACGTAATGCGTTATATCGTTATACCACATAACGTAATGCTTTATAACGTTATTCCATATAACGTAATGCGTTATGACGTTATACCACATAACGTAATATGTTATAACGTGATACCACATACCGTAATACGTTATAACATCATACCATATAACGTAATGCGTTATAACGTGATACCATATAACGTAATACGTTATAACGTTATGCCATATAACGTAATACGTTATAACATCATACCATATAACGTAATGCGTTATAACGTGAAACCATATAACGTAATACGTTATAACGTTATACCATATAACGTAATGCGTTATAACGTTATACCATATAACGTAATGCGTCATTGCGTTATACCATATAACGTTTTACGTTATAACGTTATACCATATTACGTAATACGTTATAACGTTACACCATATGACGTTATACCATATTACGTAATACGTTATCACGTTATACCATACAACGTAATACGTCATAACGTTATACCATATGACGTTATACCATATAACGTAATACGTTATACCGTTATACCATATAACGTAATACGTCATAACGTTATACCATATAACGTAATACGTTATAACGTTATACCATATAACGTAATACGTTATAACGTTATACCATATAACGTCGTACGTTATAACTCTGTAATATCGTGATGTAATATGTTTACAAAGAGTGGACAATAGAGATGTTAATCAGACAGAAAAGACGATTGTGGCTTAACTTGAACTATTCATACCAAACGTACAGAACACAGCGCAATCCACACTCTCTCGGCAACGCCACTCGCAACCTTCGTCTCCGCTCAACTCGCACTCGGCTTCTCGACTCGCACACTGTTTCTCGACTCGCGCTCTGTTTCCCGACTCGCGCTCTGCTTTTCGACTAACTATTGTCGCATTCCATTGCCCTTTTCCTAGGCCCACCGCACACGTGTTCTGCAGACGCTCGTGGCCAGGGTCACGTAGGTCTTTTCCACGAAACTATGCACTTGAAAAGACCGATGACACATTGATGGGCCCGACGGCGCCTCGGCTCTCGCGACACTGTTCATAGTTCGTCCGATATTTCCCAGGCCTTTCGTCCACGATACTACATTCGGCCATCCTGCAATAACATCTGCCCTCAGATGTTGCCTTTTATCTCGCTGTCATCAGATGCGTCACTTTCGGCGTTTAGGACCCAAGGTTTCATAAAATCGAGGTGTGCACGGGTCCTTCCTCAGGTACTGCTTCGCACGCTTTCTTCTTTTCTTGTAATTTCGCAGGTTCCCTTCTAGCTTACCTATGTTTCGCTGGGTTAGGCTACAGTCAAGGCAGTTGGACACCACGTGTTCGACCTTTTCGCGTAACCCCTTGAACCAGAAGTCCTTCTTGACCATAGCTTCTGTTTTGGTAACCTCGAAATGCCCACGCTCGTGCGCTTGCCTGACTACCTGAGCCCGCATCGCCTTCGATACTACTATTAGCACATCGTCCTCACACTCCTTATACAAAATATTGTTTCTTACTACCTGCCCATCGGCCTGACTGCACGTTGCGGCGTCCAAAATCCTACAGACTTCAATGTCCTTGTTCTGTGCCCTTCTCAACCGTGCAATCAGCCCGTCTTCACTCTCCGTTACATACACAGTGCTCGGCAGGGGGTTCCTACTCGGAGCATCTACATGCTGCATACTTTTCCCCGGCCGATGACACGCCTGATACTTAATCTCGCCTAGTAACAAGGCCCATCTAGCCACACGCACACACAAATCTTTCTTTCTAACTACACCTATCGGACTCGCATACTCCAAGTCTGACGATTTGATGACACCCTCGTTTGTCCACGCTTCCATCAAATCATCTTCTTCCTTTCTTTCCGACGGCGCCAGTCTTCGCGGTCTTCGCGCTACCGGCTTGTCGCTTTCCAAAACTACTTTCGCGGTTATCCCGACGTCTCTCTTCTTCTCCGGCCTATACCCTTTAATAAGATCCCGAATGGCTTCACGGTAATGAGATTCTCGTACATGTGACAAGTCGATCTCGTCGGATTGTTCTATCGCGTTTACCCTCAGTACATCCGGCGCGTCCTCGTGACCGTCGGTCTGATCGTCGAGTCGTAAAAATGTCACCTCGCCCCGTTTGACTCGCAACTCTACCTGGTCTAAAAAGTCGGTACCTAAGAGTAGACTGTGTCTTGTCATTACCTTATTCGAGACAACATGCAGAGTGACAGTAAAGTCGCACCCGTCGACCGTCATTACCCTTGTGAACTCGCCCCAGGTACTATTGCCAGCGGAACCAAAACCATCAAACTTAAGTTTGCAGTTTCCCAGAGGTGGTGATCCTAACCTCACATACTCATCCGCTCGTATGAACGTAAGGTTACTACCTGTATCCACTAATGCCACAAACCTACAATCATCTATCGCCACTTCCTTCACATACTTCCCCTTTTCGGATCTTGACACTACGCAAGTCTCTTTCGGTTGTGCCGTACACCTCGCTGCAATATGTCCAAATCCGCTGCACTTGAAACACCTAACACCTTCTCCCCTCTCCGGACACTTAACACTTAGGTGATCCTCACTACCGCAGCTGAAGCATCTTCTTTTCTTCATTGCATCTACAGATTGACTGGGCTTCCCGTTCTTCTGGGTTTTAGCCGACTTCGCAATCGACTTTGCTCTGCGACTCTTCTGCTCTTCGTACATTACTAACCTCTTCCTCAACTCTTTGATTGACGTAGCGCCGTACAATACAGCCTTATTGTTCTCGTCGTCTATTATTCCATCCACTATGTATTCCACCTTTGCTTCCTCCTCCATGTCCACATGGCTGGCTATTTCGAGCATGCGGTACATGTAAGCCAAACATGCTTCATCACTCTCCTTTTTTGTTTCTTCAAGTTTCTGATGAACTTGCCTACTGCTGACTTTCCTCGAAAATTCTTTCACTAGCCCCCTCTTCAACTCATGCCAAGTCCTGGCATGACACTCGAAGCTCGCAAATATTTTCGCTGATCCCTTCAGCAGCTTCCTCGCGTAGACTGCCTTCTGCCCATCCGACCACATGCACGTATCAGCGACTTCCTCGAACGACTCGAACCATCGTTCGACATTTTCACCTTTGTCGCCACTAAACGACTCTAATGCATCTTCGACGTCTCTAAAACTCAGCGTCGAACCAACACATGCCCTTCGACAACATTCGTCACGGTCCTGATACACCCTTCGCGTACCTCTCTTGTATCCTCTGGCGTTTTTTCTGTCATCTTCATCCTCACTTTCGTCGTCGCTTTCTTCTTCCGACGATATGTCATTACCATCCATGGCCGCTCGTAGCCGTGCGCGTAATTCTACTTTTCTTCCCGTCGTTTTTAAACCCAAACTAGCGAGGCGCTCCTTCAACTCCTTCGTATTCATTTTCTCAACATCCTCATCTTCGTTGCAATCACGCTCAGCTCTCTGTACATTTTCTAAATCTCGTTGACCGGTTAGCTCTTCACCGCCCGTCGATCCCTTACGATACGATTGTCCAACCCTACACGCCCGATTCAGCCTTGCAATCAGCACTGACCTCGCACCCGATATAGGGAGGTTCATTCGCGCGAGCTTATTCCTCAGCTCCTCCAGCGTCGAACCCTCTTCACCCGACAATCGTTCGTCCCCGACGTTGGCCATTTTTCACACAACACAAACTTAAACAGTCAACGATATCGTCTTTTACCGCACCGCGTACCGGTAAATTCACAACTACCTCGAATAGCTCTGTTAAACCGTTTCGTTTTCTGTCTTGTCCAATCCCGGCTGAGCCCCCAAAAATATGTAATATCGTGATGTAATATGTTTACAAAGAGTGGACAATAGAGATGTTAATCAGACAGAAAAGACGATTGTGGCTTAACTTGAACTATTCATACCAAACGTACAGAACACAGCGCAATCCACACTCTCTCGGCAACGCCACTCGCAACCTTCGTCTCCGCTCAACTCGCACTCGGCTTCTCGACTCGCACACTGTTTCTCGACTCGCGCTCTGTTTCCCGACTCGCGCTCTGCTTTTCGACTAACTATTGTCGCATTCCATTGCCCTTTTCCTAGGCCCACCGCACACGTGTTCTGCAGACGCTCGTGGCCAGGGTCACGTAGGTCTTTTCCACGAAACTATGCACTTGAAAAGACCGATGACACATTGATGGGCCCGACGGCGCCTCGGCTCTCGCGACACTGTTCATAGTTCGTCCGATATTTCCCAGGCCTTTCGTCCACGATACTACAACTCTATACCGTATAACGTCATAAGTTATAACGTTATACCATATAAAGTAATACGTTATAACGTTATACCATACAACGTAATACGTCATAACGTTATACCATATGACGTTATACCATATAACGTGTTGTTATATAACGTGATATGTTATAGCGTTATAGCATATAGCATAGTACGTTATAACGTTGTACAATATAACGTTATGTTATATAACGTTATGTTATATAACGTTATACTATATACCGTAATATGTTATACTGTTTTACCATATAACGTTATGTTATATAACGTTATACTATATAACGTTATACTATATAACGCTCTACGTTGTAACGTTATAGTATATATTGTTACACCATTTAACATTATACTTTATAACATATTACGTTATGTCGTTATTCTATATGTCGGGTTAAGATTAGAATTTAGGGCGCGTAAAGATTCTTCGTTTGAATTGGCCATCGTTTTACAAAACAGTGATTATATTTACGCGTATATACAAGACTTTACAAAGTATAATGAATATTGAGTTAACGAATAATAAGATTAACAAATATTAAGTTTTACGAATGATAAGATTAACGAATATTAAGTTTAACGAATAATGAGATTAACAAATATTAAGTTTTACGAATGATAAGATTAACGAATAATAAGTTTAACGAATAATAATATTAACGAATAATATGTTTTACGAGTAATAAGTTTAACGAATAATGAGTTTAATGAACGCTATTAACAATGTTCTTGGGTTCAAACGAATCCACGGTCAACGGGATAACTTTTTACTATGCGTAGGATAATTTTAGGCAGAAACATACGATTGCTGAGACGCTCTGTAAACTGCTCGATGTATTACTTTCCAAGGCGATCACACGAATAATAATCTGATGGAAATCTTTCTCGCTGTACGATTACATTCATTTGTTATATGCTCGTTGGAAGCATCGAGGGGGTTCCAATCGCCGTTGCTAGGCAGTTGCTGCCTAAAGTTTGATGTATACTCATTGGAAGCATCGAAAAATTTCCAAACGCCGTTGCTAGGCAGTTTCTGTTGATTATTAATACAACGTGTGTCCCATTATATCGACACCTCCAAAGTACAATCCCATGTGGCCAGGCCTGTTCTTGAGGCCGTATGCCGCCACAACCACATTTCTAGAGAGAACCATACAACCGCTCCACACCTCCGTCAGGCAAAACGTTCATCCCGTAACCGTGGCTACTTTCGACGACCAGTTGTCACCTCGAGCCCAATTTCGCTATCACAAATCTCGAACAATTACAATCAGATCGAATGACAACAATTGCTTAATTACAGCTATGATAAAATCTAGGCTAAAGCATTAGAGAACTCTCCCAAAATTGCAAAGGGAAGGCTTCGGTTTTCCTTTTATCTCCGACACGGCCATTCTGACCATCACACGTCCTCGTGTGTAGCTAAAATACAGAGTTTTTTTTCCAGCATTAGACTCAATGTAACTGATATTATTTACCATTCAATTAAATGTTCCAAATAAGTCAAGGGTCCAGTTCAACAACAAAATTTTTTTCGGAGGTTTGACAAGCAAGGAAATGAAAAAGAACTCAAATTAATAGTGTTATAGTTTGTATTAAAGTACCAGTATAAAAGTACCAGTTGCATTCTGTGAGTTACCAGTCAAACCGCAATGACACGACAGATCATTTTCGATTTCGCACACAGATCTCAGTTTGTTGGATCGTATTATCACGTTGGGTGCATTACGAAAGGCGCAGGACACCACACTGGGCGTATTACAGAAGGCGCATAACACCACTGAGCGTATTACAGAAGGCGCAGGACACCACACTGAGTATATTACAGAAGGCGCAAACGCTACACTGGGTATATTACAGAAGGCGCAAATACTGCACTGGGTGTATTACTATGACCACAACGTGGTGTTAATGATCCCCTGAGGTCAGTGTACTCGCATCGTTATTATCACCGTCGTTGTCATCACCGCAGACGTCTAACTCAGCAAGAACGCAACTATCTGACATTTTTCTCAATTTGTCATGTCTGTCCTTATATGACCGTTTGCCGTCTAAGGTTTTTAAGGTATATCTATCTCCTTCCAAAATCTCTGCTATCACGAATGGACCCCTGAATTTCGGATCTAACTTCCTTTGATTTCTTTCCTCCTTCTTACGTAATACAAAGTCACCGAGATTAAACCTAACTATCTTAGCTTTCGTTTTGTCGAACCTGTCTTTATCATAACTAGCGCAAGTATCTATGTTCTGTATCACCTGTTGCCTTACATTGGAGATGTCTACTTCCTTTTCCTCGATATTATCAAGCAACGATAAGCCGTAGGGCCTTGCTGCCTTCCCAATTAATAATTCTAGAGGGCTTGATTTAGTCACACGATTGGTGGTGCAATTCAAGGTTAATTGTATCTCGCCAATCGCGTCTTGCCATGATCGCCCGGTCGTTTCCACCGTCGTAAGCATGTTCTTTAACGTACTCATAATACGCTCTACTTGTTCATTGGCCCTACTAGCACCGGTTGTTATTAAGTGGAGTTTAATGTGTTTTGGAAATTTTGGAAATCTTTACCCGTAAAACATCTTCCTTGGTCAGCTATTACCCGGCAGGGATTGCCGAATAAAACTATAGCGGACTTAAGTGCTGTAATGGTGTTAAGGGAATCTAGTTTACGGGTATGATGCAGATATACAAATTTTGTAAAAGAGTCGACCAAAACAATGACATACTCCTTCGAGTCACTCCTACCGCTTAGTTTGCCCGTTATGTCCATATGAACCGTATGCCAAGGTATGCTGGTCTTAGGTATAGGATGTAATTCGGCTTGTATTTTACCTGAATTTGCCTTTGAAACTCGACAAGTATGACAGTTCTCTACGAATTTACGAACATACTTCGCCATTCGTTCGAACCAGTAATACTCGTACAGTTTCTCAAGCGTTTTATCCCAACCTAAGTGCATAATGGACTGGTGCACATGGTTAATAACGGACCACCTAAAACCTCTTGGGACAATGGGCGAGCAGAGAGTTCTGCCTTTTCTCTGTATTTTACGATGGAGGGTACCGGACCGTGATTCATACGTATTCGCGACATCTTCCGCGAGCTCTTCGTTCTGCAATTTATTGACGATCTCAGAAATTTGTGGGTCGCGACGTTGTTCCGCTAGTAACCAATCGTCGGAGATCGTACAATGATCCAAGTCTACGGGGTTCCGCGAAAAGAAGTCTACGTGGGCCATTCGTCTGCCTTCCCGATATATAATGTCAAAGGTAAAAGTTTGTAGGTAAGCCCACCACCTATAAACCCTGTCATTTAAATGTACCTTATTACTGGATGCCTTCAAGGAATTGCAATCAGTGACAACAAGAAATTCTCGTCCGTGTAGATAATAACGGAAATGCTTGACGGCGTTTACAACTGCTAA